>NW_021130355.1:0-886 GCF_004193835.3 Ostrinia furnacalis | reverse complement strand
CATCGTAGTATTTGAGATCAAAGTCAGTCGTTTCATATATTTTAGAGCTCAAATACTACGATGCACAGTGGTGCTACAGCTTTGGTGCCATAGTAATAAATGCTAAGGCGGACGTATTCTATCAGAATACAGCACTTTTATTTTTTGGCCGGCACTTTTGATTTTGGACCAAAATGGATGATGTCCTTTGTTTTGATAACAAACTGAATATTATGTGGATGTAAAAAGTTTTTTTTAAATTAAAATAAGCTTTTACAACTCGAAAAGCAGCTGATTAATGATTTCTGAAGTTACGACTCCAGAAATCATAAGAGACACTTAAAATACGAATCTCATATTTTATGTCCAAATTACAGGTTAATTTACCTAAGCTTTAATAAATTCAGATTCTTTATAGTGTAGGTCTTTTTCAGGGCACTATACACGTCCAAAATAAAGCTTGCTCTACGAGGGCGGCACTGAAAATTTCGGGAATCAAGAAAGTGAAACAACATTACTATTTAAAAATGTATTTATTGCTTTTTAAAGTATTCTCCGCGAAATTTGACACATTTTTTCATACACGAAACCAATCATTGAAGCAACCATTCCATTCGGAAGTTTAGGTCTCCAAAATGGCCGTTTTGTAGGCGTCCACCGCTTCTTCAGGTGATGAAAATCTCTGACCACGCAATTTATTCTTTATTTTAGGGAAAGTATAGAAATCATTAGGGCTTAGGTCGGGGCTGTACGGCGGATGGTCTAATAATTATATGTTTTCTTGCTCTAAAAACTCTTTTGTTCTGTGCGCGGTGTGAGAACTCGCATTGTCGTGATGGAGGATGATGCGGCGGTTGCAGATCTCTTTACGGAGTTCAGAAACGACTTGTGGCAAACAAATGCTAGC
>NW_021130354.1:0-583 GCF_004193835.3 Ostrinia furnacalis | reverse complement strand
TAGAAATAATAATGGCAGGTTGAACCAACAAGAAGGTTTTAGTTTATCAATCATAATAATCTTCTTGACAAGATAAATCGTCAAACAACTTTGATCTGAATAATTTTGAACTTTACTGACAAACAGTTAAAGATTATTTTCTCTAACTCGAGATTATTCTGTAACATAGTTTCAAAAGGTAATATGTGCTCGCGATTCGTTGAAGGAATCAATTTGAAAACTGACGAACCTTTTCATTCCGTGACTGTACTTAGATACTACTTATTATTTCTTTCAACAGCGTGTTTTTTTATAAACCTAATTTAGTTAATTTATGTTTCGTCCCTAAGAGTTGGCGCACACCGTTGATTTTTTGTCGGCCGATAGTTTAGTCGTGCAGTTGATCAGTATAGGCATGTATGGGAGTGCGCACACTACGCCGATTCGATTTGGCCGATTCTTCATACAATTTAAAACCGGGCATCATAACTATCGGCCAACTAAAAATCAACGGTGTGCAGGCGCACAAGAGTTAAGAGTAGGCACTCTTAACTCTTGTCGCTGCCAGTATTTGACATTGATAGAAAGTGAGAAAACATATTAT
>NW_021130353.1:0-966 GCF_004193835.3 Ostrinia furnacalis | reverse complement strand
CGTTGTTTGCTCTTCAACAAGAACATTGTCCACACTCATGTCTCCCCGTCCAACCAGCTCATCGGGTTGACTTATAAAGGTGCGATCAAGTCTGCTCATATTACCAATGTGAAGTGTCTGAATCAGAAAGTACTCTGTGCAGGTGACGTATCTTGCTCACGTAAGGTGCGTGTACGTGGGGGTCGATCAATCACTATTCCTCTCACTCGCACTTGTGGACGGTATGGCGCACACTGGGTTATACACGGATCACACAGCTGACTGTCACTGCGACGCAAAGCGGAATGGAGTTTACTAAGGTACCTGCATGCCAAATTTCAAGCGTCTATATTACGCGGTTTAGATTTTTTCATACAAATGTTTTTTCCCGCTAACTCCCGTTTCCGTGGGAATTTCACAATATCCTGTTGTAACTAAGCTTTAAATTTACTAAGGTACCTGCATGCCAAATTTCAAGCGTCTATCTTACGCGGTTTAGAGTTTTTCATACAAATGTTTTTTCCAGCTAACTCCCGTTCCCGTGGGAATTTTGCAATATCCTGTTGTAACTAAGCTTTGAGTTTACTAAGGTACCTGCATGCCAAATTTCAAGCGTCTAACTTAAGCGGTTTAGACTTTTCATACAAAAGGATTTTCCCGCTAATTCCCGTTCCCGTGGGCATTCTTAAGTATCCTATAACCTGCCCAGGAGTATGAAGAATAATTGTACCAAGTTTCGTTAAAATCCGTCGAGTAGTTTTTGTTTCTATAAGGAACATACAGACAGACAGACAGACATACAGACAAAAATTTTACTGATTGCATTTTTGGCAACAGTATCGATCACTAATCACCCCCTGATAGTTATTTTGAAAATATATTTCATGTACAGAATTGACCTCTCTACAGATTTATTATAAGCATAGATAATTGAGATTTCTTACCAAACCTACCTAACCTAACTACAAACTAACACAATAAATCATA
>NW_021130352.1:0-572 GCF_004193835.3 Ostrinia furnacalis | reverse complement strand
AAGAAGGTCGTGTAATTAGTTACACGACTTATAACTCAAGAACGGCTGAACCGATTTAGCTGAAAATTGTCAGGGAGGTAGTTTGGAGCCAGGAGAAGGACATAGGATACTTTTATCCCGTTCGAAATAAAAAAAGTCTGCTTATTTATTGCCATTCAGGCGCACTATGGAGCGAAATTGCGATTTATGGACATAGCGATTTTTTTCACAATTTCCATTTGAAAAAAATACCTATCGATAGGTTACGTTATTCTGATGAATAAATGCTGTACAAGTTTTTCTCTAAAACCAATAGTTTGACTGGAAAAAAATATTTTCCATTTTCGTTGTATGGAATGAAACAAAAAGTGGTCGATTTCGACTAAGCCTTGACAGATCTTGCTTTGAAACTACTTGAGCCTTGTTCTATGGCTTGTTGATTGTAATCCTACGCTATCAGCGCGCATCCAAAGTTGCCCGTTCACAAGTTATGAGGTTCTGAAAAATTAAAAAAAAGTAATTTACTTACTTTAATTTCCATTTTTCGGAACCTCATAACTTCTGAACGGGCAACTTTGGGCGCGCGCTGTTAG
>NW_021130351.1:0-1088 GCF_004193835.3 Ostrinia furnacalis | reverse complement strand
ATTTTTAAGCAGATTTTTTTCAAAAAGTATCATTTTTTATTATTTGTTGGCATTTTTTGTGTATTTTATGTATTTTTTTAGTATCGCCTGTTATTTAGCATTATTACTGTTTTTATTTTATCAGGATATACCGCTTAGTTTAAAAGTTATTTTGTTTTCTTTACAATAAGTAATTGGAAGAAAAAAAATTCTATAAAAAATTAAAAAAAAATCTCAAAAAATTTTTGACCTCTTTTTTGTCGATAAAAATAGGTTTAGTTTCATCTATTTTCATATGTACACTTTAACGTGACTCACACTGTATATATCTAAATATATAAAAGGAGAAACTGACTGACTGACTGACAGATCAACGCACAGCCTAAACGGCTAAACGTAGGCACTTGAAATTTGGAAGGAACGTAGCTTAGGTACCGTAGAGGTGCACTAAGAAAGGAATTTCCGAAATTCCCACGGGAACGGGAATTAGCGGGAAAAACGCGTACGAAGTCGCGGGCGGCCGCTAGTATTATATAAAGCTCGATTACCACTGACTCACTCACTCACTGATCAGGGATATTTTTAGGGTATTTAGAGGGGAGAGGGGTAAAATTGTTAGTGTTTGTTTTAAACTAGATTTTTTGACTGCCAGCTTTATCACATTTTTTGAACCAAAAAACAAAATGGCGGCACTTTTTGAAACTCCAACTTTTTTGTTTTTCATCCTGAATTTTTTCCTTTTTGGGAGTTTATTAGGGTTGCCAAGTTGTGTTAAAAAATGTGAGAAAAAAATGGAAAAACAAAATGGCCGAGCCGCCATCTTGGATTGAAAATGCGATTTCGAGGTGTTTTTAGGGAGGTGTCACTCCGAGATGCGCAATTGTTTTTGAAAATTTATAAATTATAAATAAATAAACAATAAATATTTGGACAATTTCACACAGCGCCAGCTAGCCCCAAAGTAAGCAACTTAATGCTTGTGTTATGGGTGCTAGCTTAACGGATATACTACTTATATACCTTTTTTTTTTAAATACATACATATTATACATAGTAACACCCAGACCCGTCACAGAAATTAAAATTCATCATTTCAATTTCTGCCCGTT